>NW_022990005.1:0-48539 GCF_902827175.1 Gymnodraco acuticeps
ATTGCTAAAAAACATTATATCGCAGTCTTAGTGTCGCCAACTCGTTTCTAATATGCAAAAGACAACAAATGCGTCTATGATGTATTTTTGATCAGACGAGATCTCTCTCCCCCGTCTGTGTGCGAGGGGGCGGGGCAGTTTACACACACGCAGCTGCTACATGCAGCGGAGCACACTGCGGAGATGGCGGAGAGAACGCGCTCCGAGGTGTGGTTACACTTTACCCGTCTCGATGTGGAGAATACTTGTTACCAAAAGTGCAATAAGAGTTTAGCATGTAAGGGCGCACGAGCAATTTGTCTAAACATTTAGCAAAAGTGCACTGCATGCAGACGGAGGAATGTACCGGGTTCAACCGTCTTTCTAGCAGCTCTGTAGCCCCATCCACGAGTAACGTTTCCACGTCAGGTATTATGTATGCTAGCAGCAACACACGGAGTTAACTACATGATACAAACATGGGTTAATGATTAGAGGAAACTGAGTTATTTAGTTTGTTAAAATTTCAGCTATTCTGTTTACAGTCTGTCATCAGATTATTTAATACGATTTGTTAAAGGCTCAGGGCAATCTCGATGACAAAGGTCAATGTTCCCCCCCTTTCTACGCACGGAGATAATGTAATCTTAATAGTGTGCAGGCCAAGGCTGGCTCTTCAAAGCAGATATTAACGACGCACTTTGAAGTTCCCATCATCGTTCAGCGGAACTCTTTCAGCCTTAAGCGGCAGTCAAGTAAGGAGAAACTACGTGTGCACCGGCTATTCGGGTAAATAATATTAATAGCTGTCTCTCCCCAGTTCAAATCACCCACTGCCCAGGGAGATCTCCTCATGCGTTGCCTTTACGCCATCTAGCGTTCAAATACAACATTACTAACTTATAACTCCGCTCAACTGGGAAAAGAGAAGAAGAAAGAAGAAGAGAATCCTCCTGGAGCACAGCGTTCCTAATCATGAGGAACTATAGGCCCAGTCACACACCTGGAGTTCCTAGGCATCACATCAAGCTCATGGTATTAACGTTCCTCTAACCAAACTGCGTGCATCCACATAAACGTCTTCAATGACAGTTGCTCTTCCTCATCGGGCAACCGTACTTTACATGCGGATATTCTTCGGCACGCCATCATCTCCCGTTTCCTGGACGTGGCATCCGCCGGCCTCACGACGACCGCGTTTTCCCCGACTTAAGGACGTGCACCGCACATCCTCCGTTTTGGGGGGGGACATCTGCATGAGATCATCCGCATAGCGGCACACTCAGATAGCTTATTATGCCTTTCTCAGACCAGGTGAATTTACCACAGCTTCCCTTACATTCGATTCCAATCGAGACGTCAGCTTTTCTGACATATCCTTTCACGCTAGCCACTTTAGCTTATATCTTAAACACTCCAAATGCGGCGGCGCCTGCTCCGTCATCGCCGCCCGCATCGACTCCCAGTTCTGCCCTTATAAATCCATGATCAAATTCCTACAGCTTAGACCTACCTCTAATCCTCTCTCACCATTATTCCTTATCTCAGGGAATTTTCCTTTCACTCAACGACAGTTCAATATCTATTTAAAACAAGTCCTCATTAAATCCGGGTTATCACCCCTTCTATACACGGGGCATTCCTTTAGAATAGGCGCAGCTACTTCCGCTGCTAATCAAGGTGTCTCATCCTCATCCCTGCAACAACTCGGACGGTGGTCCTCCTCCACTTTCTCATCCTACATTCGCCCTGACCTCAATGCCGTGCTGGCTGTCCAAAGGTGTCTCCAACCTTAAAATTGATACGTATGCATATAACTGGTGGTGGTTCTTAGCATGTCAGCACGTATGTCGCCCCGCGGCTCATGTTTATTCCTGCAAATTTAACCTTGTATGTCCAGGTTGTAAAACCTTCGGGTCTGTATAAATGTGTCCCTGCTAAGGCAGGTTGCCCCGCACGTTCGGGAAGCCCTGCCCGTTCCGGGCGCCCCGTGCGTCCGGGATGCCCCGTTCGCCCGGGATGCCCCGTACGTCCGGGATGTCCCGTACGTCCGGGATGTCCCGTACGTCCGGGATGTCCCGTACGTCCGGGAAGCCCCGTATGTCCGGGTCGTTAACCTCCGGTCCGTATAATGTGTCCCTGCTAAAGTCAGGTTGCCCCGCACGTTCGGAAGCCCTGCACGTTCCGGGCGCCCCGCACGTCGGGTCGCTCGGTGCGTCCGGGATGCCCCGTACGTCCGGGACGCCCCGTACGTCCGGGACGCCCGGTACGTCCGGGACGCCCCGTACGTCCGGGACGCCCCGTACGTCCAGGATGCCCCGTACGTCCAGGATGCCCTGTATGTCCGGGATGTCCAGGATGCCCCGTATGTCCGGGACGCCCCGTACGTCCAGGATGCCCCGTACATCCGGGGGTCCGTATAATGTGTCCCTGCTAAAGTCAGGTTGCCCCGCACGTTCGGGAAGCCATGCACGTTCCGGGCGCCCCGCACGTCGGGTCGCTCGGTGCGTCCGGGATGCCCCGTACGTCCGGGCCCCGTACGTCCGGGACGCCCCGTACGTCCGGGAAGCCCTGTATGTCCAGGAAGGATGCCCGGGAGGCATCAGATGTTTAAATTCTCACATGTATTAACCTCTCATTTCCATCCATAGATTTCCACTGCATCCCACAAGGTAAGATTCTTCACGTTCAGTACTTCATACTTCATTCTTTTGGGGGTTCATCGGAAACGGTTCTTCCCTTCCCGATTGATATCCTACAAAACCTGGGCGTAATCGCCAAAACACCATTTCATTCACTTGTTATAAACTGTCATCATTATGTTTCATTTATATAATGTGACCGATAATAAATATGTATTCCATACATCACGTCTCTCCTGATTGAAATTAAGCTTAGCGCAAGTTCAGACAGGAAGACCTATCACTCCGTATTGCACCTCATGGCAATACTCGCTCCCTGCACTAAATGACAGGAGCGCCACTCCCAGCTACCTATCACTACCTCACTCCCCCATTTACAAGCCTAATCATCGCACCTGTTAATCCCTCTATATATGCTCTCCCCTTTCGTATCAGCTGTCTTCCAGGTGTCAACGCGCAACCCTCCTCCACCCCTTCGCCTCCTGCTTTCAACTCAGGACCAAGCTTAACCTTCTCCCTTCCAACCGGACCTAACCACTTATCACCACCACCAGTGTCTAGACCCAGGGGGGTTCATCGGAAACGGTTCTTCCCTTCCCGATTGATATCCTACAAAACCTGGGCCTAATCGCCAAAACACCATTTCATTCACTGTCATCATTATGTTTCATTTATATAATGTGACCGATAATAAATATGTATTCCATACATCACGTCTCTCCTGATTGAAATAGGTATACTATCAAGTATGTTGATTTGGATGATTTTAATTCTGCAGGTCTCCCTTGAAAAAGAGATCATTGATCTCAATGGGATTTTACCTGGATAAATAAAGGTTTTGAATTGAATTGTTGTCTTAGAAACACAATAGTGCTATTTCAAATCATGTCCTGATAATATGACAGTGTGTTACTTATTTTATGTTCTTAGGATATTAAACAAGCCATAAAAGATCGGTGCAACAAGTCCACAGCAGCTAAGTACACCAACGACCTAATGCATGGTCTGTACACAACAGCGTTTATGGCTGCTCACAGCGTGACTGGGCTTGGGGCATCAAGCAGGGGGGAGACACGACCATCCCTTCCTTCTGCTGAACTCACGAAGATTGTTTGTAAGTAATTAGTGTGGCCGCGAGCTGTTTTTGCCATCATGACGCACATGGTGTTATTTTTTTATATATTACAGGGTTGCCAACTTTGGGTACCTGGCTGGAGTGAGATTTTGATATCATGGGTTTAATTACACATATGCGCACTAAATGACTGCTATCGTGTCAGCAGCGGGACCTTAGCATATATATATAGGATATATATACAATATATACAAATACACAATCTTGGACATAAACTATAAAGGGCACAACTTTTCATTCACTAATGAAAGTCAAACACATGCTTGTTTCCACTGTTTTATTGTGTGCCTGTCGCGATAAGCAATTAATTGACTTATCGTACGATAAATGAAATACTGCAGGGTAGCTTGTGGATTTACTCCAGGTGGAACTAAAGTCTGATTTAACAATTGATTATATTTCACATCATTCATCCACATCTGTAAAGTAACTAAATGAATTAAATACATGTAGTGGAGTAAAAGTACACCATTTACCTCTGAATTGTAGTGGAGTAGAAGTACAAAGTAGCAAAACATTGAAATACTTGAGTAAAGTACAAGTATCTCAAAATTGTACCCAAGTATAGTACTTGAGTTTATGAACGTAGTTACTTAACACCAGTGGCTATACAGATAGAAAGACTAAGCCTTGAACAGAGGCATGAAAATACATTTTCAAAATGCTCAACAGTGCTGCCAAAATTATAAACTGACACAATTAAAATAAATGCTTTTATATATTTCTATTAGATGTGACTCTTTGGCGTTTCTGTTATTATTACCTGCTGCTTTAGTTGTTCTGACTGCTAACATCCTGTTATTCCTCATTTTAAAGCCTATTTTCCGTGGGGTGTGGTGGTCGGGGGGCTCGGATCCTTGTCACCTTTTTCATACCTGATGAGTTTGCATCCCTGCTGTCTACCTGACTGTCTGTCTGTTTTTGTAATTTGTCTCTTCATCTGTTAATTCCCCTTTTCTTTATTTCTTTCTCTCTTTAGGTGAAGTTAAATCTGTCTTCAAAGAGAAGACAGAGGCGGAGATCAAGGGCTATATACGCCAGAAACTCTCCAATTCGGCGAAGATCCTCAAAAGGAAAACATTTAAAAAATCAATTTGTTCGGCCACGTTAGGCCATTATGTTTGTTTGCATTCAATATTGTATGTTCTGTAGTTTAAATTAAAAATGTTAATACGTGTTAATACATGTTGAATCCATGTATTATTTGTATTTGCCTCAGTCCATTATTTTTATTTGATATAGCCTACCATTGTACATTCTACAGTATCTACAGTTTGGTACAGGTGTGACACAAATACAAGAACATATGTATTTACCATGGTAATTGTTATGGTGCCAGGGGTAGTGGGATATCAAGCCCTCCAACAGCTATGTTACCATAGTACTCGTACCATGGTATATTTACCACGGTACATGTACCACAGTATTTTTTTACAGATAGTACCATGGTATATTTTATAGTACCATGGTATTTGTTCCATAGCACATATAGTAATGTACCATGGTACGTACCATGGTATGTACCATGGTATTTGTTCCATAGCACATATAGTAATGTACCATGGTACGTACCATGGTATTTGTTCCATAGCACATTATAGTAATATGTACCATGGTATGTACCATGGTATTTGTTCCATAGCACATAGTAATGTACCATGGTATGTACCATGGTATGTACCATGGTACAATCTGTCAAAAATACCATGGTACATGTACCATGGTACTATGGTAAAATGTATTATGGGATGCAGCAGCTGATCCAGTAATGAGTGACCCGGCCGACAGTAAAAAAGAAACATATTTATAACTAGTTTAGGTAGTTTGAGAGGTAATTAAAATAGCTAAGGGTGATGATCTGACTTGAAGTGTGTGTTTTGCTCCGTTCACCGCCGCATCACAGCGGGAGGAGCTGCCTGTCTCCGTCCTGTCAGATTAGACTTCACTCGCGTTTATGTCCATATCGAGAGAAAGATAAATAATCTGAATTCAGTGTGCAGTTTACTTTGACGCGGGGGTGAGCAGCAGTGGTGGGGAGAGGCGGGGCTATTGCCTCATCATTATCAGATGATCGTATAGGGCGTACACACGGAGCCGTTGGACCCCCCAGAGCGTTGCGTATGCCGGTCTATCCACCTTGGGACCCGTTATCGTTACCGTAGTCGTGTAGTGCCGTATTCTGTCGTCCTAGTGTGGCCGAATGGTCTATATGACACAGAACGGTAACGGAAAACGACCGTTATCGTCCTTGTGTGGCCGGGGCCTAAGATAAGTCACTCAATGATTGATCATGAAAGTGTTCTCAAAGCTGGTGAAGGTGCAGCTAGTTTGAATGACTTTGTATACTGCAGGGTAGCTTGTGGATTTACTCCAGGTGGAACTAAAGTCTGATTTAAGACCTGATTATATTTCACATCATTCATCCAGATCTGTAAAGTAACTAAAGGTATTACATACATGTAGTGGAGGAGAAGTACACCATGTACCTCTGAACTGTAGTAGAGTAGAAGTACACAGTAGCATACAATACAAATACTCAAGTACACCTAACTCTAAATTAAACTTAATTACAGTACAATACAATAATAATACATATTTTATTTATTTCACATTTGAATAAAGCAATGTTAATTCTGATTATAATTCTTTAAATTCTTCCCTTTAAAAAATGTACAAAAAGTACTGATAAGACTACTGTTAAAGTACCGGATCGATAAGAGTAGTAGTATCGTTAAAACATTAACGATACCCATCCCTATTTATAATGCATGTAAACGATTTTATTTTTTGACACCATCATGTTAACTAAATTAAATGTTTGAGCAATAAGATTCTAGTTAATGATGGTGATGTACCGAACTCGTTTTACACAGACAAAATTCACTTAATGAATTGATACAGATAACAGTTTTTGTTATATATACATGTATGGCTTTCCTTATTTAAATGTATTATACTGTTTTTAAATGAAATATTACAATGATATGATAAGAGGAATGCAGTATTAAAAATGTTCTGGCTAAAGGTTCTGTATATCACTATCCTTCTAGCATGACGTTAGTAAAAGTGTTTTGTTGAAAATTGTTTCACAAGGTGACATGTAATCATTTTCAATCTTGTCTTTGGTATTAGGGTAAAGAAGAAATTGCTAGGAGACCAAAACAGGTATGTACAAAATATTTTCTGCACTGTAACTGATCTAAAAATCTTTGTCTTTACTGGAATAGTTGGCAATGGTTGTAATTTAATGTTAAAGGAAGGCTTTCAAAATAAACTTAATGAACTGGAGGACAGATAATGCACACAAGATTTCACATAAAGATGTTCTTAAAGTTCAATTTAGAAGTCAGGATTTAATTTACTTTACATTTTTACCAGGAAAACGCTCTTAGTATCTATATCTATAATAAAATAACTTTATCTGTATAAAGGCATAATTGTTTGAATAATGTGTAGTAATACACATGCCATGCTTTGTCAGTTTCAAAAAGTTTGTGTACTTTGTTGTACTAATATAAATTACTTATTTTATAACATATGTGTTTAATGATTCATTTTTTATGAATGTTATCTTAGACAAGGTTTAGATTAGTTTAACGTATGGGCATTTTAAATAATAAGCACACATTATTTTACGAATCCTAGCACTTTAAATTGTGACATGGTTAAATGATTCCTTTTCTTAAAGTCACTTAAGATGAATGTTCAAATAATTATACTAAATAAATAATCATACTATTTTGTTACAATATCATTTGAAAATGACCTCACTCATGAGTAAATTATATAGTACATCTGTTGGTTAATGATGGTTAAGTGACTCTTTTAAGTAGGACTTGGTTGTGGATGTGTTTTTTTTTCTCACAACAGTTATGCTTTTGCTTACAGCTAA
This sequence comes from Gymnodraco acuticeps, assembly GCF_902827175.1. Classification (NCBI taxonomy): domain Eukaryota; kingdom Metazoa; phylum Chordata; class Actinopteri; order Perciformes; family Bathydraconidae; genus Gymnodraco; species Gymnodraco acuticeps. The sequence goes on from NW_022990005.1 coordinate 7,649, forward strand.
CTAATCTCCAGGAAGAGTCAGAGACAGATTGCTCTGAATCTAATTCATCAAGCTGGACCGGATCGGACACAGACTACCAGCCCAGTCACAACGGGTCATCCTCCAGCACTGAAGAAGGCGACAAGGGTTCATCATGTGCAAAATCTTCAGCTGATGGAGAAAGTACAGAGATAAGCAATGACAAAGATCAACAACTTTACACTGTTAAGAAACACAAGAACCCCAACACGTATGCAAAAACCAAAAAACTAAAGGATGACAAAATGAAATCAACTGTGACCATCAAAACATGTACAAAAAGAGAGGACAAAAAACGAGCATGGGACAAAAAACATTATTGTCTCTACTGTGGTATCTCAAATTTAAAGATGGCAAGGCATTTGGAGATGAAGGATGTTGCATATGCATTCAGTTTTCCATTGGGATCAAAAGACAGAAAAGGTCTTTTGGAACAACTGCGAAATAAGGGTGACTTAAAGCACAACACCAAAGTCCTAGAAGAAGGTAAAGGAGAATTAGTGACTTGGAAGCAGCCTTCTGGTAAAGCTTCTGTCAGTGACTATTTGCCTTACCAGTATTGTTATGGGATGTTTGCAAAAAAGGATTTGTGGCGACATCAGTCCTCATGCAAAAGCAAAAAAGCAAGTGAAACGGATGACAAAAAAAAGACACGAGGAAGAGTTCAAAGCCTTGCAGCACGCTTGCTTCCAATAGCAACTTCCTCCAGTGGTTCTCAGGAGATCATTAACAACATGAGACAAGACGATGTATCCTTTCATATCAGGAGGGATTCTCTGATTTGCAGATATGGCGATTCACTGTACGCAAAACACGGCCCTGTTAAGGCGAAACATCAGTACATTGCTCAAAGAATGAGGGAGCTTGGTCGGTTTATGTTGGTTGTGAAAGATATGGACAAAAATGTAAAGAGTTTAGAAGATGTATGTGCACCATCAAAATTCCAGCTTGTTGTTGATGCAGCTAAGAGTCTTTCAAAGTTTAGTCCAAGCAAGAATGAGTTCGGAAAACCTTCCACTGCAGTCAAACTTGGATTCAGTCTGAAAGGAGCTGTGGAAGTCCTGATTGGACAGACTCTAATGAATGAAGATGACCTGGGTGAGAAGAGGGCGAAAAAATTATTTGAGCTTTTGGAGAAAAACTGGAAGAACTATGTTTCTGTTAGTGCTCACCAAACTATAAAAGAAAAGAGTTGGAACAAACAAGATGACATCCCCCTCACAAAAAACGTAATGGCTCTGAGGGACCATCTGAGGATTGTGGAAGACGAAGCAAGGGAGAAGCTGTCACAACAGCTGAGCTTACCAGCATACAAGCAGTTAAACGAGGCAGTTCTGGCGCAAGTCATTATATTTAACAAACGACGAGAAGGAGAAGCTTGACTCTTGACACCTACAAGAAAGTCAACACAACTCCTATCAATGATGACATTTATGAAACCTTGTCTCCATTAGAGAAGGAGCTAAGCAAGCTGTTAACCCGCATAGAGATCCGCGGGAAAAGAGGCAGGAAGGTACCTGTTTTATTTACAGAAAGAATGAAGGAGTCGATTGATTTGCTGATAAAATGGAGAGATGACACGGGCATCCCGGCTGACAATCCCTATCTTTTTGTACGACCTGGTGCAATGACAAACATACGTGGATGTGACTGTCTGCGAAGATATGCAGATGAGAGCAAGGCTGAACTTCTGAGGTCCACCAAGTTACGAAAACAGGTTGCCACACTCTGCCAACTTCTGGATCTTAGTGAGCAAGAGCTGGAACAAGTTGCAAGGTTCATGGGTCATGACATCAGAGTTCACCGTGAATTTTACAGACAGACAGACAAAACATTTCAGATTGCCAAGATAAGCAAACTTCTGTTTGCTATGGAGCAAGGAAGTGGGACCTTAACAGGAAAAAACCTGGACAAAATTCATCTTTCTCTCTGTGGTATGTATGCACTGTAACCGATTTTGTCCTGAACTGTTTTATTGTTGATGCATAATCAATATTTTCATATGTGTAGCCAAATACCTTTCTTACAACAGAACAGGAATAATAATTCATAGGCAAAGGAGAGCTTGGTTTAGTTATTTATCTGGTCTTGGAATTGCATAGTATGGTCAAAACATTAAAATGTCAACAACTACTCCATGCTGTCCGGTGAAATCAGCAGATCAATAGTAGAATTTGCTCATCCGAAGTCTTTTTACTTTATTTATCCTACTTTTATTATTCTATATTTGTTATGGAGAAACGTGAGGGTATGTTAGAGCTTCAGTTAATATTTCATTAATCATTTTATCTTCAGAACAAATTAAATATAATCAATTAATTACACTTTTAGTAATTCTTTAAGTACTAACACCTGTGCAGTCTATTAATATTCAATCCAACAGCTCTATACATGATATGTTCTTATATTAAGGTGGTGTTGTTCTGGACTACATTGTATCGTGAGGGGATTCTGATTTTTCCGCTACCTATTAACATACATAAAGGGACAGAATAAAATGCAGTCCAGTAAAACGCCATCACTATCATCCTCTCAAAAACCTTGACAAAAAATAAATGAATCAAAGACAGTGTGACCTGAACATAAATGAAAACGATATAATTTATTTATGTTGACTTAATTGCAAATAGATGTATTGGATTGCAATAGTTTATATAATGTATCGTAAACAATCTGCGTTCAATTGGCAGATATTGAATGATTTCAGTATATCTTCCTTTCCAACCCTTATATTACAAGGTGCCACTTTCTGTTTGCTCTTGTTTTCAGATGGAGGTTCTGACCTTTCCACCACCAAGGACAGACCTGTCCAGAGTGATGAGGATGAGGGCTCAGTTATGGAAAGTGAAACATATGAGAATGGTAAATATTCCATCCACTATGTATTTTGAAGAAAAAAAACAGACAACACTAAACTGCTAAATACATATTAGGAGTGCACTAGCAAAGGTGAAGTTGTGACAGCTGATGGACTTGAAATACATTACTATTACAGTTACATTATACTTGAGTCAGAAGAACCAACGCACCATTAAATAACACATTAATTCAACAAAGTATGCCTAAAGTCTGCTGCTTACTGATGTACAGGAGAGTGAGACAGTGGTGTGAAACCCATTCTCTGATGGTACAGCTGAACTCTGCTTTTGTGCAGTCTGGCTTAGATGATGTCATGATGCAGATACTATGTAGAGAGCTGCTGCGGGCTGGTGAAAAGTGATGCTCTCTGTCTCTGTAGAGCTCATCACCAATCACTGTAGAGATTCAGGTCTAATATTTCCCCCCCCCCCCAAAAAAAGATAGATGTTTGCTGACTTCTGCATATTGTTAAATGTATATTTATGACTTTTTATATCTTATAAATGAAGAATACAATATTAAGTAATTCAAGGATGATGGAAAAAACAATTCATGCAGAAGACTTATGTTCCTTTTTTTGTCTAATTCTTAAGGCTCCTCATAGAAAAACTATTATTTTCAGATGTATATAATGTGTTAACACAAAATTATCAAAATGGAGGATGATTTCTAAAATGCAATATATAATAAATAAGAAAGGATTTTCTTTAGACATAGCGGCAGATTTTATGAAGTCATGGAATACTCATGTATTGAGATCTTTTGAATATCAGCAGTCATACTTTAGTATTTGAGCACTAATATTTAAACATATGTTATATTCACAGCTAAAAATCCCCCATCAACATCAGAGAGTGTCCCACAAAGGAGATGGAAACGAGGCAGAGAGGTGGATGATGGTGCGTTTAAAAAAAAGAAGGGCAGAGACCATTCATATACACATTTTATGATATCAAGATGAAGCAGATACAGTAGTCTCCTTTCCTACACAGCATAGTATGAGGTGTCACTCATGTCACTCCTGTTCTCTTGTTTTTCAGATGGTGAAAGTTCAAATGGTGAATATAACGCTTCAATTATTATAATGATATTTTGGGGCAAAAATCTAACAGAAAATGTGCTGGTGTTTTTCATACTTCAATCATCAGTATAATGTTAGTAGAGTTTACAGCTCATTTAAGATAGGTAATTCATCATAGTAAATATGAACTGTCATTGTTGTGGAAGAGAACTAACATAAATTAATGTGTGCCTGTTACTATTGTAGATCAGAGCCCAGAAAAGGGCCAGGCCAAAAGTGTCCCACAGAAGGTCACACAGAAAAAGAAAGCAATAGAGAGAAAAAAGGCTAAGTTTAAAAAAGTCACAAAAGCCTACCCTTTTAAAGCTTATTTTTCTGTCTGACGAAGATTAACCTCTTATTGTCACTTCTACAGTTATTTTAATGTAAAAGGACCACTTACTTCCGGACAGCTGTATACTTACACAGACACAAAACAATATTAATATGTGCTCCTGAATTATTGTATTGCTCTATAAATACAATCAGCAAACACAGGGCATGACATTAAGGATTTTGGGAGATGGCCCTGTGGGCCATCTAAGCTAATTTACAGATGGCCCTGAAAAATGCGCGCGGACGAAATGACACACGAAAGGTTTGGGGGACCTGCAGGTCTTAGATGCTGTCTGGTGCATTCTCTAGAATTATAAGATGAACCACCACAATATTATATTGTTCAATTTTATTCTTAATTTCACTTCTTCTTGTTTGTTTGCTGATTCAACGACTGATAGTCTTTCAAGAAAGTGTCAATGTCTGACTCGTCTATGTCTGACTCATCTGAGTCGCCAAGAGCTTCAGCCAAGCGCTTCTAGCCAGCAGTCACATTCTCTGCCTCAAGTCCGAGCTCGTCAGATATGGCCTCCTGGCGCACATTCTCCTCCTGCTCGGCTTCCTGATCCATAAGAACCAGGTCTTGATAGAGGTCGTCCCGTATCTCCTGCTCCTGCTCCTTCTGCCACGGGTTGAAGCCAGGGCGACGAGCCCTATTTCCTGAGGTCCACCACTTCTCCACGGCTCCGGCAGCATCAAAGTTGTCCATTGGGGGGCCAGAGCCCTCAATGGAGGAAAACATCAGGCGGCTGAGCTGCTCAGTACCCAGACAGGAACGCCAGTCGTTCTTCACCCTCTTCATGCAGCTGAACCCCCGCTCACACACTGCAGTGTTGACTGCCAGAACAAGGTATATTTCAAACAGTATTGACAGCCCCTTATACTGTTTGCATCTCTCAGTGTCACACAGGATGCCAGAGAAGATCTGTGGCATTCGAAGTGTGCGGGCTGCTGCATAACTCTTGTAGAGGATGAACTCAGACTTCAGCATTTTAGTTGTAACACTGTGCTCGTCCATCAGGGGCTGATAATGCTCACAGATATCAGCAAAGTCTTGTTTGCCATAGGCAGCCAGCTCTGTCAAATCCTGGCCTTGTACTCATCCAGCCGCGTCAGCACGTCGTAGCCGTACACCGTCAGCAGCCAGCTGGGTGAGGGCAGAGTGGGCATTTGGGGCGGTGGTGCCGAGGTACTGGATCGCTCTCCGCATCCAGGCGTCTGAGTGCTGCTCCCGCAGGGTGTTGCACAGCTGAGTGGCACTGTTGCCGAGAGTGCGGGACTTCAGCTGGGTAACCACCCTATGGTCACAGGACAGCCTGCAGAAACACAAAACAAGCATTATATACAGCTCCGTCATCACATTCATTGCATTTATTTATATATACGGTATGTTGTCAATTCCTCTCACTTGTACGTATTTGGTGTAAGTAGGGTTGCCAACCGTCCCGTATTAGCCGGGACGCCCCGTATTTGAGCTAAAAGGGGCGTGTCCCGTACGGGACTTTGTGTGTCCTGGACTCCCGTGTAAAGGGAAAAATAAAAAATATTTTTCTGTTTGCACGCAATGCAGTGTGTCTGGCTGGTTTGTGTGCTGTATGCGAAGGGCGCTAGGACCGCTCAGTTGAAAGGGCAGGGACAATGCTCGCACGTGTGTGTGTGTGTGTGTGTGTGTGTGTGTGTGAGAGAGAGTCAGTCAGCTGATTGATGGGAAAATGCTGGGAAAATGGTTGGTTGAAGGATAACATTAAGTCTAATAATGATGTACCGTGCATGTTCACATCATGTATACTTTGCATTACTTAATACCATTTTTCAAATATTTTATTTTTTAACATTTTGGACAAAATAGCCAATTGTACATCGAGGTGCCCAGATGTCCCAAGTGCCCACCTATCCAATTTGAACATGCTGATGTACAATGTGATGTAGTAGCCTTAGCCTAATGCAGGTGTAAGACCATCGTGTTTGTATTGTGTTATAGGTATGCATAGTTTTCTATGCATTTCGACGGTTTTGGGGGTTTGACCCCTAAAACCATTTTCGAACCCTAGGGGCTGGCTCCCCCAAAATAATTAAATAACATAACCCTAACCATAAAACCGAAATAAAGTAACTAAATCCGCAGAAACCCGAAAATCTTCGCGCGTTTCTCCATTTCTGGAAGTTGGCAACCCTAGGTGTAAGGTCACTGGAAGAATGTAAACTTTTATGTTAGACATAAAGGGAGATTACTTAAGAATTTAATTATAATAATATATATAGTTTCTCATATTATCTTATTTTTTTCTTAACACAATGTAATCTTGTCCCTTTTCACACTTTCAATTTCCTCATTTCTTTCAATGTCCCACATATCACATCTGGTAATACATTATTATATATATAATAATAATAATAATGTATTACCATTATTAATGGTAATACATTATTATATATATATAATAATAATAATAATAATAATGTATTACCATTATTAATGGTACCTGCATGTGCCATCCGACCTCTGCAGCTCATCCAGAATGCAGCGGCTCGTCTGGTTTTCAACCTTCCTAAATTCTCCCACACCACTCCGCTCCTCCGCTCCCTTCACTGGCTTCCGGTAACTGCTAGAATCCACTTCAAGACACTGGTACTTGCTTACCGTGCTGCGAATGGATCTGGCCCTTCCTACATCCAGGACATGGTTAAACCGTACACCCCAGCGCGTGCACTACGCTCTGCATCAGCCAAACGACTCGTTGCGCCCTCGCTGCGAGGGGGACCCAAGTTCCCATCGGCGAAAACACGTGGGTTTGCTATCCTGGCTCCAAGATGGTGGAATGAGCTCCCCATTGACATCAGGACGGCAGATAGCTTGCACATCTTCCGGCGCAAACTGAAAACTCATCTCTTTCGACTCCACTTCGAGCGTTAGAACGATTAACGAAGCACTTTTATACCAATAAAGGACTGGATTACCTAAAGCCAGTTGAGTAGCACTTGAAATGTTTGGCTCTATGAAACCTGATATACTTATATGATTCTGTTTTCTTCAAGGTTGTGTCTTCCTGGTCGAATGTACTTATTGTAAGTCGCTTTGGACAAAAGCGTCAGCTAAATGCAATGTAATGTAATGGTAATACATTATTATTTATATATATATATATGTATATATATATATGTAATATATATACATATGCATTGGCGATATAAAACAAATTGAAGCCAACTGAAACCAGTGCAATTGCAAAAAGGCGGCCGCGGCCTATGTCTGACACTTTTAAACTGTTTAGAACAGTACTCAGTACTAAATAATTAAATAGAGGCCCACTTTAGAGAACACGTGAATTGTAAATAAATACAGAGACAACAATTTGGAATGAACATTTTATTGGGGTCACAAAGGTCAAAAACAGGATTAAGAAAAAACTATGGATACTCACCTGCTCACCGTGACATACGGAAGCTTCAAGAAAGTTACATGGGAAATAAGCCCCTCCTACACCTCTATATAAACAGCGTGTGGAAGCCCTTTCCGTCAGTGTTGCCAACTTGGCGATTTTCTCGTTAAATTTGGCGGATTTCCAAACCCTCCGGCGACTTATTTGTGTCAAAAGCGACTAACGACTAATCTAGCGATTTATAATGATGTTATTAGCGACTTTTCTGGTGTTTGGAGACTCACATTGTTCTGCAGTTAACGAGCCGCGGGTGCTGCCGTGAGCCCTGCCTCCCTCCCATAGTACTCACAGGCGCTCAGACTGACAGTTGCCTGGCCGCAGCAGAGCTGCTGCTGCATTCAGAGCAGAGAGGAGACAACCACACTCCCCCGCGTCGAGACTGCAAATGAATTGCGCATGCGCCAACTGCCAAGCCGTCCTGGTTTTGAGCGGGATTTAAATGTTGAATGTAAATGTTTCTTCACTCACTTTCACACTATAATAAATAACTGCCTTTGCTTTGCCTCACACAGCCTCAGTCACTCAATCACCTCGTCCACTGTGTGTGTGCCTCTCTGTGACAAGCTAAACATCATGGCACAGTCTAAATTGTATTCTCAAAAATACAGAAAGGAGTGGGAATCAAACCCTGAGTATAAAGGATGGTTGAAGCCATTTATTGGAGATGACACACGGGCATACTACCTTTTATTGTAAGGGGAATTTCTATGCCAAACTGTCATGTTAAAACCCCAAAACATACTCAAAAGGCAAAGACATTTCTGATCTACTGTCGTCTGGATTTAACTCCGGTGGTTTCAAGTTTTGATCCTTGAAGGGTTGGGAACGTTTTTTGCCTACAGCCGCCATTACATGATATGCAAAATAGGCGATGACGTCATTTAGCGACTTCTGGCGACTTTTCGGACAGCCAATAGCTACTTTCCTTACTATGGAGTTGGCAACACTGCTTTCCGGCTCACTCTGTCCTGATGCAGCGCAGCGAATGCATCTCTCGTGCTCACGCGTATAGCTGCATATCCTCCTGAATGCTGAAAACTCACACGCACAGCTACATGTTCCTATAATACACACTGCTTGGATTTGATCACCTTGCAGGGCTATCCTGGGGGGAGATTGTTTAGTTATAATAAGCTGAAACAATCAGACTCCTAGGATGCTGAAGATGTGTATTAGAATTGTTATATGTGAGTGACAGTAAAAACACTACTATGATAGCTATCACTCAACGTCATTTCATTTTTCTTGGGGTCTAAGGTGGGAGTTGAACAAATGTTCGATACAAATGCAATAGCATCGTGAATTTGATGAACAATCAAAAAGAGATGAACAAAAGAATACTGATACATTCCAAAAGTATGTTTTTACGGTTATAAACGACCTATATCAGAAAATATATAATATAACAGTAACATTTACTTAGCCTTTGTCAAAACAGCAATCGAAGAAAGAAATATGTTTTTTATAAAAGTTTTACATTTTATAGATTTTTGTGTTTTTTTTATTTGCATTGAACTGGTCCTTAGCTTGGACACATCAAGAAACCATAGCATACAAATGAATATGTGAGGTTATGTATTGTATGTTTTTGAATAAGCATATGTTTAACCTCTTAAGCCCTGAGCCTGTTTTTCAGGTTTCAGGCTCGAAAATGCCACTAACACAACAAAGACTATATCTTCACTTCTAAAAGGGGTAAATTAATAATATTTTCTCTCAAAGCAAGGTTACATCTGTGAGTTGGATGTAGAAGTGTCAGAATCAATATAGATGTTTTTATTTTAAAGTAAATTCAGATGGAACACAGTAAAAACATGTAAATTCTAATGTCCGCCTACAAAAAAAACATTACTTATAGTGAAAACCACCCTTGAATGATGGGCTAGTAGACTAAAAGCTTTAGGAATCCAATCTATAACATATAATAAGTACCCTGTATCAAGATTGATGCAAAACAAGTGAAATTTGACCTTTTAGAGAGATTTAGAAAAATAAAGTCCAAGCGGACTCACCTCTGGGTAATTTGGGAACCATCAGTTCCATTTGAACTTTTTCACTGTAAAAATCATTTTATTACTTTGAATTATCACTATATGTATTCATTCCATCCAAATACAACTGTTGTGAAAAAAAAATAAAACATAGGCCTACTCTGTTATCCTCTGAGCCTCTGAATTAGCCCGAGCGAAAAATGCTAACCTATTACTGCACCGAAAATCACTCCTAGCTCCCTTATTACTTATCCTAGCTCCACATCCAACACATTGTTTATGATCGTAAAGACACAGAATCTAACGGTGCCCACCTCAACACTGAAAGATACAAACTCGCGACGTTAATAAACAAAAACATACATCAAAACAAATGGCGCTAGCGCTAATGCGTTAGGCTAACATGGCTTACCTTCCTCTATGTCTGGTCTAAACTGGTCTTCAATGGCATTAAAACGATAAAAACGATGATGTAGTTAATCCATAGGTTAATATCCAATGTGGCTGTGTCCCCTTTGAAATGTTCTAATAATCTATCAGCAATAAAACTGCAATTCCGTTATCTGCTGTCTGCTCCGTGCTCAGAGCGGGTCCTGCTGCAATTCCTGCTTCCTTACGTAGTAAACAATAAGTAAAGTCTCCTGCGTAATGTACTTAAGCTGGCTGGCATTCTTTATACTTTACGCAGGACCATATCTCTGGAACCCATTGGTCGATTTGGGTGATTTACACCTTTTTCTTAACCAATACATCCAATAGAATCGATGGGCAGTTCCCAAATCCACGTAAACATTACCATTGCGGACGTAATAGTGAGCACTCATTTGCATTGGTGGCAATGAGTGCTCAGTGAGTAAAAAAAACTTAAAAAACCATAAATTATACTTTGGGGGGAGCCACCCATAAATTATACTTTTGGGGGGAGCCATTATACTGGTAAACAGCCTCTATGGGTGCGAGTCCAGACCCACTTTTGGAATCAAATGAGGACGTCAGTGGGATTATCTCCTTTATCAACTCCTAAGCATCCCCGGGACAACATCACTAGCCCCGCCCCTAAAAAGGTGTGAACTTGAGCCAATCAAGGACTACTACTACTAGGTCGTCCTTAGACGAGTTTGCCAACGGGTGTGCTCTCATGGCGTTTTGTTTTTCATTTGTGCTGTTTCATGTGTCTTTGAGGTAAACAGATGTATGATCTTGACCTCGATGTTTTGAATTGTTTGAACTTCAAAGTCCTTTGATAATGTCAAACAGAAATACACAGCGATACATACACTCCTTGAAGTAAATAAAAACACCTGGCAGCAAAGCCAAAGCTTCAAATATGTGTAGTTTGGCTGGATGGTCATTTCATTCCTGTGATACGCAACAAGCAGTAAGATGAAGAGGAGCTTCTCTGTGGGACAAGAGGTCTCATGCAGCCCGTAACTTCAGCTGCAGGACTCATCCTCTGAAACAGAAACACCCTGAGAAGGAGAATCTGGTGTGGATCTGAACTGTGCTTGAAAGGAGTCAGCACAAAGATAAAACACTTTTTTGCCAAACAGTTCATTTATCAGATGGGGGCAGAGAAGAAGGGACAATTCTGCCCCGAATCCCACGTTGATACAGAGGAATCAATGAGGTCCTTTGCTGAGGAGGTTGAGGAGCTGCTGAGGAACTGCTGAGGAACAACAAGATGGTGATGAGGTTGAGATGTTGAGCTAACGGAGAATATACCTTTTTGGACCATTTATATGTCAGATAAGCTACTGAATCCTGCCTGTCGGCCTGGCACATCAACGCTCACAAACACACACAGACAGACACACAAACAACAAACACAAACAGCTCCTAAAGCATATAATAAATATTACGCTACAGCCCTTGTATTTATTATGTGAAGCACCATATGGTTTCATGAAAGATATATCTACTGATTATTACAGCCGGAGACTCGCAACGGCGGTGGACTTTCACAGCACCGCTGCACCGGAGCCACCAGAGCCTCGCAACGGCAGGTGTTTGCCGCGGCGGATGCGGTACCGGCGCTGTGAAAGTCCGCAGGAGCGGCCCAACGGGAAAAGTCCCGAATCTCCTGATGGCCAATCCGAGCCTGCTCAGACTCACACAACTGAAACCAAAGTCATTTGCAGACATATGTAAAAATCTCTCATAGGCCTACACACATGTGAAACGCTCTCACACACAGACACAACAGCGCTGCATTCAGGAAGAAAAGCAATGTGGAGCGGCACCTCACCACTTCATAAGGAGTTTAACCGTGACACTTTTCGAAATCCCGTTTGTGTCCCCCCATTTTACAAATAGGCCTATGTTTATTATTATCTTTTAACGCAAGCCATCTTCGCCACGGAGAAGCACACAGCCTCTGTGAGCGAGAGCGAGAGCGAGAGAACACACCTTTATCTATTTAATATAGCCTAGTTGTACAAAATAAAGTAAGAACTCATTCTAATGTGTATATATAGGACAGTAAACACTTTAAAAGGGGAGTGATTAGTAATGCATAAATAAAAAGAAAGAATGCTAACTAGGTAACATAACATAAGAATACACAAGTTTAAATGATTTGTTATTGGTTGTGATCATATTCTAAAGATGTTTGGATTATTGAAAAGTATACAGCTCCCTTTCATAGAGTGTTGAGAGATGTATCCATAAATTCATTTTGTGCTCAAAGTGCACCAGATTGATTTAACTTCAACATTTAAAAAAAAATCATACATTTTCTTTTCACTGAAAACGGATCCCACAGACCCAAACAGCACACAAAGGTTAAAGGTAAACATATAATAATGTTAAAATGTGCAAAAACACTGAAAAAGAGGAGTAAAAGTAGCCCCCGATTTTTTGAAAGTAGCCCTTATCCTAAAAAATGTTGGAGACCCCTGTTATAGAACGATACATTTGACCATTTTAAGCTTGGCCTACTATTTTATTGGAGCGGTGAGGAACAGGTGGGGCTTGAAAAGGCTGAAAGGGTTCAGAGTCTTTTATTTTTTTCCTGTGTCATATGTGGCAGCACTGTTCAATGTTTCTTGAAAACATTACCCACTGTAGTGACGTGTGAATAAACACCAACTCTGTATCAACAGCACTGTTGTGTAACTTCAGTTAAATACTTGTATGTGTGTAGATTAGAAAGAGGTAAGATAAAGGATCTGCAGTATTTTATGAAGTATTAATCGTACAAAGGTCAGTTTTATACAAGTAGAAGTGTGTATTCACCTGGTAGTAGGCTGTCAGTAATGGCTACGCCTCTCTATTTGGACTGGTAGATCTCGGCAGACTGGCAACTTTAAAAGTAGCTCTCGGTTCAAAAAAGGTTGGGCACCCCTGGTCTATGGTGTAGACGTGTATAGCTCATCAATGCTGTCACTTCAGCCTTACATACTTTTACTTATAATTAAAAAATTACATCTGTGTGCCATATAGTACTTGTCATTTTGCATATACTGTATATACTTATTACATTGCTGTTAACATTTTCTTTATTTGAAATACTGTCTACACTTAATCTACAACTTCTCTCATATTATTGAATCTACATTGTGGTTGTTTATATTTATCTGTTATCTTGCACTTTTTTGCGTCTTAGGTTTACATTTTAATTTTTGCTGTCCTTTCTTTTCAGAGATATTTAATTATTATTGCTTGCTTATGTCTGATTCCCCAACATTCTTATCACCAAACACCTGCTTCTCTATAGTTGCTGCACATAATCATCATTATTCTCATAATAGAAAACATGAAGCTGCAGGGAAATCATCGTTTTGAAAAAAAGCGAATGCATTGTTTCATCAGAAGGGAAGCAATGTGGCCATAACACAGCTAGTGAAAACACCACAAACCTGACCAGATACTCTCTGCAAAGCTGCTTTCTTAATCATTCAACCTGTGTTTTTCATCAAATAAGGACAAGATATAATCTTATTTATTTATATATACTAAAATGACAAATTATTGGTTTTGGCTAGACTAGTTTGACTGAAATGTTCTATATAATCTGATGACTACAAAATACTCAACAGTTTTCATTGACAAAAAGTAGACTAAAATAATTAGTTTTCTTTGACTAAAATAAGACTAAAATGCTCAGACTTTTAGTCGACTAATATCAATTGTGCTACTTTTAAACCAAGCAACGATGTTTTCAAATCTGTAATCGAAAAACTCGACCTGCTCTGGTCAAGCAGCCGTTGCTGCAAATTTCAAATGGTAACAACGGACTATTTTTCTTTGCGGATGTTCATTTAAATAAATACAACTATTTTTTAAATCAATAAAAACATTTTCTACATCCATAACAGCATTTAAATTTATATTGGAAGTCATATCGTTACTTTGTTGAGAATGTGGCCATTATAATAAGCAGGATAATGTGCTTGCAGATCAGGAGCACGACGCATAGCGGAGGGATCTAGATCTGTCGGGTGTTCTTTTCCACATAATGACCGCCTTGCATTATCATTATTCCTTACATAAATACTTTTGTCATTTAAATGTTTTACTTACAATGAAGAGTTGCCCCTCTCCTCTAAGTGTCTCCGCCTCGCTGTCTTGTATCTGCGGGATTTTAGACGGCGAATCCATTTTTCAGTCTAAAAAAACACAACACATTAAACAATAAATAAACACGTTAGCTCTACTTAAAAAAACACCTCTGGGATTATTTACCTTAGTGCTAATTCAGACGCCTGGCTTTAGACTTCTGTTTTGTTTCCGTAAAAATGGTTAATATAGCTTAGTGCGTCAGTTAGCTGAGTTTCTTCCCGTTAAGAGGATATGACACATTAATAACAGCGCCAAAATCAACACTACGCATTATGTAATTCATACTAATTATTCATAACTAAGCGCAAGTGGATGCTGCAACGCTAAAGTCAAGAAGAGCACCTTACCTTTGCATGCGAAGACAGAAATGAGTGACAAAATTAACGTGCACAGACAGACGTCAAGTTATGATGCGTTCAAACGCCACTTGTCAAATACAATCTTTCGCCCAAAACTTCTAATAATTCCTGAAATAAATCTGCCTGCATATAAACTCAAGGAACTATTGTATTTTCATTCATAAATTGCTTTGAAAATAATAGTTATTAACGTTAGTATTTATTTGTTATGCTCAGGGCTGTTACGGCCTATAGTTTTCAACAGGAGTTTCAAAACAAGCGTTTTTGATTGGCTGTGTGTGGTTGTTTAAAAATAAATAGCTTTTTTGAATACTTCTGTCTGGTTGGCTGTTCGATTTCAAAATGATGCAGTATTTAATCATTCGTCAACAACAAAACACCACAAAGCCAAGATGGATTGCCATGGTAAATTGCATGTCATTTGTTAGAGAAATGGCCGAATTTAGATTAATGTTAGTCTATTTGTTATTAATTCATTATTTAGGGGTGCCTGATAGAATATGATTGCATGTATTTAACTAATTGAAATTATCTTTTTAGCTAAAACACTCGTGTGCTACACTGCAGCAGGACGAACCTTCATTGTGAGAAGAGGTAGGCTGCTTCAATATTGTTTGCAATAACATTTGAATTACAAACTTCTTATTATTCCAGTGTTTCTTTTAATGTTTCGTGCAAAGTTTCTACCGGTAATTACTCAAAAAATAATTTACATGCAACAGATGAACGGGAGATTATTTACTTTTTTTATTGACCTGGGTCGCTGTGAAAGTCCGCTGCCCACCAGCGGCAGCGGCCCAACGGGAAAAGGAGTTTAACCGTGAATCTTTTCGAAATCCCCTTTGTGTCCCCCCATCTTACAAATAGGCCTATGTTTATTATTATCTTTTAACGCAAGCCATCATCGCCGGAGAAGCACACAGCCTCTGTGAGCGAGCGAGACACAGAGACAGACAGAGAGAGAAAGAAAACACACCTTTATGTATTTAATATAGCCTAGTTGTACAAAATAAAGTAAGAAATCATTCCAATGTGTAGCCTACTATAGGACAGTAAACACTTTAAAAGGGTTTGAGAACCACTGGGCATGCATCATTACTCTGGATTATGCTAGCTGCATTACATATTGACGGGCTGTCAGCAGAGAGAGAGAGAGGGGGAGAGAGAAAAACACAGGCTGCGTTTATTATCCAAAGCTCTGGTTTTGTGTGTACACTATTTAGTAACTGTTGTTCTGTGTTTGTAGGGCTCCCAGTGTACATGCTATCAGACTCCATGTGCAGGGGTGTTGAGGAGCACATCTGTAATCGCATGGCGGCATACATCCACCCCGGCACTTTCCTCCGCCGGAGCCTGGAGCAGCACACCGGGAGATTCGACCGAGTGACGAGAGAGGCTCTGGTGGTCGTGCACATCGGCACAAATGATGTGGCCTCCGGACTGTCCCCAGCAGCCATCGTGGGACAGATGGAGGCCCTCATAGACCGGATCCAGCGCGGCGATGCAGAGCCTCTCTATGTGGCCGTCTGCTCCATCGTCCCCCGAGCCGTGGACAATGAGTGGACGCGGCCTACGGTGCGAGAGACCAACCGCGGCTTCCGGCAGTTGTGTCAACAAAAACACAACTGCATTTACCTCCCTACTGGGACACTGTTTATATAAAAAAAAAAAATACTGACCAATTACATGCATAAAGATGGCCTCCACTTAAATGTTGAGGGGAAAAAAATCTTATTTCATTATTTAAAGACATTTCTTTGGCATTTCTGTAAGCATTCATAGAATGTTTACAAAAATGCCAAAGAAATGTCTTTCTCACGGACAGACGGACAGACAGACAGACAGAGAGAGAGAGACAGGGAGACAGGGAGAGAGAGACACACTGTGTTACTGTTAATTATTTTTGTTTTGTTCATAATTTTATAAATGTTAATACAAATGTGTTTCTATACTAGTATCATATTGTGCTTTCTAATGTATTAACTGGGTCAATTTGGAAGACTTTTAGACATTAATTTGTTACACACACTGTTCAACACATGTTCCAACGATGGAGTATCAGTTCAATGTGTTGTCCAAAGACACAGCGCAAACTTTGTGTAGTCAGTTACAGCTGGAGTACAGGAAACATGGAGATGTCCTCAGTGTCCCGTGCACAACAGAGAAAATTGTTGGTGATGGCAACTGCTTTTTTCGCGCTTTATCACAAGTGGTGTGTGGCAGCCAAGAATCCCATCTCATGTTCAGGCGTAAGATCGTTAAACACATGATGTGCAACGAGGAGCACTTTAATAGTTTGGTCAGAGAAGAGTACTCCAGTAGTTTGAAGGACTATTTGGATAAATCCAAAATGTCTCAATCAAAGACCTGGGCAACAGAGGTAGAAATCCACGGTGCTGCAAACCTTCTTGGATTAGATATCTACACCAGTGTTAATTTCGTTAACGAAAACTATTGACGAAAAATCAACGACCTTTTTTACATGACTAAGACGAGACGATGACGAGCTAAAAATAGATTCTTGATAACGAAAACTATGACGAAATGTAAATGTAGTTTTCGTTGACGAGACGAGACGAGACGAAGGTGTTAAGGGTGGACTATCGGACATTAAAAATGCAGGATATTATTTTCCTCCAATTGTCCGTCTTCTCTTTCAAAATGCATCCCTGTCATTGGTTGAATTATTTGGGATTCTGGGAATTTGCACACCTCACTCACCCCCGCCCACCCCAGCTTCACTGCAGCAGCACAGGTGGTGATGATATCCAAACAGTGAAGATGACGGATTCAGCGAAAGCGCTTTTAGTTTTTGGTCGTAAAAAAAGAATAGATATATGGACCAACTTTCTTTATAACTCGGTAGAAAATAAAACACACTGCACTGCAACTGCGGGAGAAGGAGAGACGCCATGTGGCTTCAAATTAGTTGGGAAGAATACGACTAACCTGAAGAGGCACTTGAAGGCGCACCATCCTGCTATTTATGCCACGGTAAGTTAGCTAACTGTAACGTTACATGATAAGTCGTAACTAACTCGTATGTGGTAACGCTAACTAAGCATATACATTTGCTAACGTTAAGTCTATGTTACTGGGCAGTCTGCATTGGCAAGTTGCCATTGCCAACTGCTAGCTAGACACTAGTTACTAGAGGCAAATGTACTAACTATCTATGTTAGCTTAGCCTTTCTTGCAAACACCTTTTCAGTTTCCGGTAGCAAATGAATGATTCTGGCAAGTTCCAGGCTAATGTTGGCTGGGCTTGCATTGCAATAACTATCTAGTCACTGCAATTATTGTGTGTTTTTTAAGAGTACACGGCAATTTATTTGGAAAATACTTTCTTATCTATAAGGCCAGGTAGGCATATATAATAGGCTAGTTGTATTGTATTATCACATAATTAGAATCTTCAAAATCTAAACTTGATATTATTGATATACTATATTTTAATGATAATACTATTACCAAAGGCATATTTTAAAGGGATTAGCCTACATTTAATTAATTGGAATTCATCTGTAGGTGTTGTAGTACTGTATAGGGAGTAATTATGCAATCTTATTTTTCCTCACCTAGATCCCAGAGACGAGTACTCCAAAACAGCAACCTGGTGCAAAGAATAAACAGTCAACTATCCCAGCAGCGTTCTCTTCCTCAGGACCAAAATATAAAGCAGACTCGCTGGAACAAGGCACCAAAGAAAAGGTCATTGCCCAGTGGATTGGACGCACCGATCTACCTGCCCGTACAGTTGAGGATGAGGATTTCATCCTTATGATAGAGACCTTCGATAAGAGGCTGAACATACCCAAAAAAACAAAAATAAACAACTTAGTTGACAAGCTTTACATTGACGAGAAACAAAAATTCAAAGAAAGACTCGCCACAGCACGCAAAGTAACAATTGGGCTGGACATATGGACAAAAAAAGGGTTTACAGCATCATTCCTGGCAATTAGTGCATGTTACTTTTGCACTCAGGAGAATAAAGCGAAGCACATATTGTTGAGACTTGACCAGATCTCCCACCCACACACTGCAGAGTCTATAAAGACTTGTGTGGAACAATGCACAGAGGACTGGGGAATACCAAAACACACAATTCTGACAGTCATAACAGATAACGGAAGCAACATGGTTGCAGCATTCAAAAAAACTGTACAAGATGAGCCCAGCAGCTCTGAGGAAGAATCCCAGGAGAGTGATGAGGAAGACTCTGAGGTTGTCGAAGACCGAAGGTACATTCTTTTAGTTTGTAGCTGTTAATATTTTCAGTAGCAGGCTCAATGACATAGATCATGTCATTGAGCTGTGCTTGGTTATATTCTCTTTTAGCATTTATATTACTTTATTTACCCAGAGGGAAATTATTTTGCAGCAGTTGTGGTAAAAAGTAAGATAGTGCAAATATATAGACTTCAAGTATAAACTAAATATTAGAGTATAAAAGATCAACAGTAACTTGGTACAAAACCAAATGTACAGCCAGAAATGTGACAGTGTAACGGTATGGATCATAATAAGTATAGATGTAAAGGTGTGTGTTAATACGTTGTATATTGTATCGCATTGTGTTGCTCATGGCAATTACATTTCCTAGAGGATTAATAAAGTATTTGTCTTTTTCTCTGTGTTTGTTTATCTAGGTACGGAGCCATAGAGAGGACCCCCTGTGTTGTGCATACACTGCAACTCGTGGTGAACATGATCCAGAAAGATTTGAGTGTCAAACCACTCCTTGACAGAATACGAGTACTTGTCCGGCTCTTCCGCAAGTCGTCTGTGGCAATTCAGCGACTGCTAAAGCTGTGTGGACTCACTCTGGTCAAAGACTGCCCTACTAGATGGTCCAGCACATACCTGATGATATCACGCCTTCTCCAAGTGAAGGACTCCCTTGTTCAGGTAGCTGATGGAATGGGCTGGGACTGTCTACTGCCAAGTGAGTGGCAGAAGCTCACTGCTCTCAGAGATCTGCTCCTCCCCTTTGCTGAGCACACCCAGATTCTCCAGAGTGACACAATGTCCTTATCCCTGGTGTTGCCCGCCCTCTTGGACCTGAATGCTCACCTCTCTGAGTTCCCTGAGGCCCAGGGTTCTTGCCACAGAAGATGAAGGAAAACATGGGCCAACGCTTCAGCTGCTGACTTTTAGACATTAATTTGTTACACACACACCTACACACACACTGTACAACACATGTTCCTTATCAGTATAACTTTCGACATCGTAACACAATTTTAAACGACATTTTATTTGAGATTCTACATTTTACTGATACCAACTATATAATATTTACATTGTTCATTACAAAAACATTTTTTTAAAAATTAATATTTTTTAAATTTATTTTTAACTTTTAATGACAATCAAACTTGTGGGAAGAGGGGGGCCGGCCGCCACTGTACATAATAATAATAATCATTATAAATAATAATAAGATAGAGATAGAAAATTACTGACAGGGAACCCTCTAAATCAGATAGATCTGAATCAGACATCTCGAGTGTTCCATTCAGAAACGGATCTCTGTCACCCGTTACGTCACAAACAAAGATGGTGGATGAGATCAGATCTATAACACACCATGTAACAGATAGTCAATGGGCATGCGCCTTACCTCTCTGCTCTCTCACGCAGCCAACTTGCGGGCGACAAGACTACGCAGCTTATTCTCTTGCATGCACTCGTTGCACTGAGAACCCATTTGAAAGCTTACATCTTTTATTCCACAAAAAAACCACAACGACGACCACCACAGATCACCAGAAACCACCAGGGACCACCGGATTCGTACTCTGGACTGAATTTGCTGTGAAAAAACGTGAGTCACTCTCTATAAGCATTGTAGTGTGTGCATTTGCTAGCTCCCCTTTGCTAAGAGTCCCGAGCATGCTAACGGTGCATGTTAACACTATCGTCAACACGAGGTTATACAGTGTTACATTAAGTAATGTCGACATCATTCGGTATATGGTTGAATATGGTTGTTTGCACCGTTCAAAACACAATATACACATGTTTATTCAAGTGTCGTTTATGTAATGAAACACTATGTTATGTGCGTACATGCTAACTATGCTATATGTCTGCGTGTATGAGCCGGGGCTGTCTGGGCCGTGGGGAAGTTAAATAATATGTGTATATTAAGGTTTCACAAATCTCAAACTGTGTTATAAATAATCTTTAGACCCTCTGGGATAATCCAGTCCAGATTTGATGAGTCTAGGTCTAGTGGTTTCAGATCAGGACCTGGTCTAATGCGGTCTACATGTGAAAAAAGCACTGAAATCTCCCTTGTTTGTATTTTTCACAAATAGAATAAAGGTTTCAAAAATCTGAAACTGGGTTATAAAGAATCTTTAGACTCTCTGGGATAATCCAGTCCAAATAAATCCTTTTCATAAGCTTCATTTATTCGCCTGAGCTTCAACTCAATGTCATAGGAAAAGCTGGGTATGGTGAATGGATCAGGCCAGTGTTTTGAACGACCAGACGTCTCTCCTGATGGCCCACTGGAAGTGTCCAAACTCCCTGTGTCCAATGTGTAGTCTGACATAATGATCTTCAGTTTAAGCCTTTCTCTGGGTAGCTCCGATATGTCCGTCAAGTTGCAGAACTCATTGTTGAATTCAGGATCTTGAAACTGGATGACCATCTCACCCTCCAGGGTGAGGTGGTTCTTCAGTATGGTCTTCAGTTCATCAACTGTCTCTGGAAGACTTTCAATTCGAACTCTCTGTATGTTGTCATCTGCAAGGATGACGTGAAGCAACATGCTGGCTGTTCAATAGAGGAGAGAGCTGGGAGAAAAGAGAATATGAACATTAGGTAACTCAGGCATGTGTGTTACGGTCGGATTAAGCAGGACCCAAACGCAGACAGAGACAATGGCAAGTTTTGTTGAACAAACAGGCTTTACTGGAACCATTTTTTTACAGTCAAAGCACTGACAGAATAAACAGACAGGTAACGATGGTACGAGGGGAACAACGACGACAGGTAGGAAATCTGGGAGACAGACAGGCAAGCAGGAATCCAGGACAGACAGGCTGGCAGGTAGACTAGGAAGGAGAATAGGGAAATACGAATAGGGAATAACAGGGTTAATACCTCAATGTATTAGGAACACCTTAGGTGAGATCAGGAGTCTTCCTTGCAGAAGGTAGGGGGACAGTGGGGAGTAACTGTTCAATTCTTCTGGCTCTGCAACTAGGAGGTCTGTGGAAGGTTTCTTGGTACAGATGAAGCACTCCAGATCAGACTCAGGTGGGTGTGTCCCAGTCAAAAGCCCAGCGGATGCCAGCGGCTGGGGGTGTTGCCAAATTGCTAGAGGGTGTTGCCCAATTTCCCCATTTGTTCAATTACAGGATTTAACCATGAGATGGCGCTTCATTCACAAAATACACAAAGACAACTGTTTGCAGCTCTGCAGTTGTGTTTGCTGAATACTGTAGCATTTAATCACTTATGTGTTAATGTATGGTTTTCACAAGCTACTATAATGAAAAAACATCAATATTTTAGATCAAATAAAGTATATAGTTTGCTTTATGCAGTATATTTCTTGTAATATTGTTGGGGTGTTTTACACAGTACAGTAGATTGAAGTAAATCAACTTATACATTAAGATAAGATAAGATGGACCTTTATTAATCCCGTGGGGAAATTCAGTAGTTCAAACAGCAACAGGGTGAGAGTGAAAAACAGGACAGCACAGATTCACACAGATTAATAAAATCAAAAATAAGATGAGCGATAAAAATAATAATAATAAGAAACTATGAAATAAGAAATTAATAAAACTAAAATATAATTATCATATTATAATGTATTGTATTATTAAGTAATATCATACATTAACCCTATTATAGCAGATGCCACATTGAATGGATGAACACATTTATGCATCAATAATTACAACAGAGTATTTCTAAATACAAGTTGTAAAAATACTTATATGTATTTAATATTAACCCTTTGGAGTCAACCGTCACGCCGGCGTGATCAGATCACATGACCTGTGCCGCATAATAACAACAGTCCGGACAACATTGCCGTGTGTTTCTGTCGAAAGTACCGGCTTGAAACTATATCCCAGTCTTTGTTTCATGCAAAAAGACCCAGTAAACACGGAGAGACGATGATATAAAGTTAATACATTTCAAAAGTATGAAAAATGGAAGCACATATTTAAATATATTCGCCGCATTTGATCATTTTACGAAACGGAAAATACTGGAAACTGTAGATCCTGCTCAACAGGATGTATATGTGTATTTCTGTCGAAAGTACTGGCTTGAAACTATATGCCAGTCTTTGTTTCATGCAAAAAGACCCAATAAACAGACAAAAATAAACACGGACATACGATGATATAAAGTTAATACAGATATATTTCAGAAGTATGAATAATGGAAGCACATATTTTAATATCTTCGCCGTATTTGATAATTTTACGAAACGGAAAATACTGGAAACTGTAGATTCTGCTCAACAGGATGTATTTACCAGGGAGGGGGTGAGGTAATCAGGTAAACGGAGTGATACGAAACGAGACGAAAAGAGACGAAGAGGGACGGCGGGAACCGAAGAGAGACGGCGGGAAATGAGAGAGACGAAGATATACGAAGACAGGCGGCGGGAGACGAAGAGAGACGGCGGGAGACTGCGATTGAAGTAAAGTGACAGACAAACATTGAGAATTTAGATATAGTTAGATAGATTTAAAGTTTTGAAGATTCAACTATGATGAAGAGAACTCTGAACGTGAGTCAAGCTTTAAGCTTGTTTTTTGACATGGAGGAGGAGGAACCTGTGATGTTGCCCTCTGTGTCGTATTGACAGAAACCGCTTTGAAGCGTGGCACAGATAAAGACAGAAAAAACTGATTTTTGTACATAATGTGTATATATATATATATTTGTATTATATTTATAATAACACTTTTGCCTTATCAGAATGAAATCCCATGCTACCTCAATCAAACTTTCACATTATCATAGTGACATCCCATGTATATATTTCCAGCTTTTAAATGGTTTCGTTGTGTATGTTTGTGTTACCTATGAAAAATAATATCATTTTCAAAATCTGTTTTTACGTTTTTTTTGTGATTTTGGGTCCAAAATGTTCATATAGTAGAAGATCACTGCTCTAAACAAAGTCAAAAATCCTACATCCAAACGAAATAAATATAATTAATTATGATGAATACGTTAAGTCTTGTTCATTGTTTTTCACTTTTATTAAATGTTTGATATTTCCGGTGGAAATGGTGGACTATCGGACATCCAAAATGCAGCATATTTTCACTCTTACACACATATATTCTCCTTTTACATACATACATTTTCACTCTTACACACATATATTCTCCTTTTACATAGCCTACATACATTTTCACTCTCACACACGTATATATACTCATACATTTTGCTCTCATATTATCATATTTCAATGCACACATTCATATATTGTCACTCACACATTCATGCATTTTGTTCTCATATTCATATAATTTAATGCTCATATTTATACATTTTGCTCTCATGCGAAATCTACTAAAACAAAGTAGCCTATGTCATGGTAGTGGTCAGCTGTTAAACACAAAAGTGTATCTTAAGGGCTGTAAATATAATAAGCCTGTTGTCAATTTTAGACACAGGCTTATTATATTTACAGCCCTTAATAACATTCATTTTCTGGACTCAATGTGTGTCTTGGCCGTTTTCTTTGTTCCAAGCAAACGAGTGCTTTTTGTTTTGAAATCACTTCCGCGGGCCTCCCCCCTCGCTCCACTGACCATTAGACCATTTAGTAAGGTAACAAGCAAAAGGGCAAAAACGCCTCTCAGACGCTCTTCCGTTTACTTTTTTAATAAAGAAAAACAAATGGTCCGTAGATACACGGACTCATATAGCCTATGTATGTATACTGTAAGGAGAATGTATGTGCGTGAGAGGACCAGTATGAATTACGGGATAGAAATATGCAAACACAAACCTCCAGACTGGGGGATGGGAGATCACAGGAGGGGGGGGGGGAGAGCTGTGGAATGTGACCCTTGGGAGAATTCCTCCACACATTCCGATGGCCAATTCGTTTTAAACAAAGAGTTCGCAACACAGGACAGCATAGGCAACATGGGGGGTGGGGGCTTGTGAACGGTCTGGTCAATGTTTGTAAACACAATCCCCAGGATGTGTCCTAATCAGGAGCCGGTAAATGAGAGACTGAGGAGCCCCCGAAAAACAGATCCCGAAATAGCTCGTCCTGGTTTCTGCAGCAGATAGGCCTACAGTATAGTGTCTGTTATGTCAGTTATTTTAAATAAAACGTTGAAAACTGAACTTGAAAATGGTTTCCTCTTTTTATTTTATTTATCATTTTCGGGACGGGGAGACGTGTGTGATTAAAAATTAATTTGCAGAAATGTAAAGTGATCTAACTAAGTTCTATTCATATTCTTGACGGGAAGAGCAGTGTAAATGGGTGGCCATATGCATTTGAAAAGCAATATAAATCACACAGTTATTATACAATAGGCTATAAAAGCACCATCGATAACCATTACCTTTATCCAATTCAAACTTTGGACGGGAAAAAAGGAAAGTGTACATGGTTGGGCTATACTGTAGGCCCAGGGGCGGCGGGTGCTGTAGGCTAGGGAAGGCTAAGCCTTCCCAAATATTTGTGTAACTGCATCCTGGTAAAATAAAAATATAATGTCTTTGACATTAGCGCTGCTATGCAGCCACCTGTGCCCTGTACCACGAAGCCAGATCAACATACCCTGGATATGCTTGAGTTATCTTAACTAACCCTAACAAACGCGATCTCGCTAAGCGGTCCTACGGCGCTGGTTATCAACTCGGTAAATCAAGCCAGGGTTTCTCTCTCCAGCTGAGAACGCGTTCACGTGAAAGGGGCGGGGTTAGCTACATTTGACCAATCACAAACAGGGACAAGTGTACTGACAGCGCAACATCATACTTCATTAATGAAAAGTAAACTAATATTAGACAAATATGAACTTTAAACATCCATGATGACTTAAACATATAATCCAGGATACAAGCCACATAGTTGCACCTGCAAGGAGAATACAGAACAACTCGTTAAAAAATAAACTACCGAGTGTTTGAAAGCGTACAACAGTTTTATGATACTGCCCCATCTAAAACACGAGGGGATCTGACTTTATTACATTTGAGTTGAGTGTTTCGTCAACTTAATGTGTTGCTTAAAATAATACGTCTGCATACAGTATGTGTGACAATGTAACTAAGTGTTGCACGGCCAGATACGGCTCGAGAAGCTGACTCAGATAAGGAAATATTGTGATATCGATGTGAGATCGATGATCTGATTGATGATGTGATGTCAGTGTGATATGAATGATAAGTGCGACACGTCGGCGTCTTCTCTGCATACGGCAGTTTAAACTGCATTTCCTTTTTCCTGTAATATGACTTGATAGATTTAAACTCCGCACACTGAGCTCTGATCGGTCAGCAGGCGGTGCTTTCACTGAGTTGATCTATTTTCTATAGACGCCGGAGGCGGGCAGCGTAAGATGAATGAGTTATTTAGCCTTCCCAAACCTGAGCCTCACGCGCCGCCTATGTGTAGGCCTACTGTATACATACAAAGGCCATTCAAACTAAGTTCTTCTGGAAATGTTCACATCAGGCACCTTCAAGTTAAACAATAGGCTACTAAACAATTAACACAGTAGGCCTAAATTATGTGGATTAAACCACATTTATTTCGTTAAACGAAATATGATTTTGTTTGAAATATTAAATGTCATCAGGCACCTTCAAGTTAAACAATCAGGTGCACACTTTAATGTGCCGCCACCTCCGGACTCGGCTTGACTCGGTTTAAAGAATGCACAAATGTGTTTAATCGTTTATGTCAGATATGTACTAAGTAGCCTAAATACATTTGTTCCTGCTCAAGATTAGATTCAACTTTATTGTTATTGCACATATTGCAGGTACTGAGACAACGAAATGCAGTTCAGCTTCTAACCAGGGGTGCAACAAGCAGTGAAAAGTAATGTGCACAATACTACAGTAAACAATTAACACAGTAAATTATGTGGATTAAACCACATTTATTTCGTTAAAAAGAAACGAAATATGATTTTGTATGAATGATTAAATGTAGGGTGAATTGCACTAATGTGGGACATTTTTGCATTTCAGACTTCGGGAATATATTGCGATATGAAGCCGATACAATAAATCAAAATCCAGTACCATTCCGAAATCCCCAGTAATATTAGACACTAATAATACAGTAAACTATTAACACTGTACATATTATTGTTTGCCCGTGGGATTAGGATGATCGGTAGTGAGACCCGTGCTGCATTTTCCTCCGGTCGGATGTGATATAAAAACAAAGCGATTATTTTTGTTGTTGTAAACTCACGTGGATTACATTTAGTGCATTAAATGATCGTGAGGATGATGATTGAAAATCGTTTGTTTGAGCCTGGATGCATTTCCTGATCTAAAAACATAGCGATGGTTTTGTACTTACGCCAACGTGAATTAAACATTATTTTGTTAAATAAAAACATGGGGATGTTTAGTAAATGATTACATGTCTCTTATTTAGCACAGAATATGATCCTATCCGTGACATATGGATCTTAACAAATATCCGCTATATCAGATACCTGTAGATCAGCTGTTTATTTCACATGAGTTCCAGTGTGGCAGCTTTTTAATCACGGCTCCCCCTGGTGGATCCATTATCCATTGCAGCTGGTTTCATTATAATTAAATGTATTTATCAAGGGGGCGTTTCAAGTCCTGCGGGGGGGGTTTCCTTTTCAGCAGGGGCCCACCCCGTGCCGATCACGGACCCGCACGGGTAGGCGTCTGAAATGGAGCGCTTCATCTGTAAGTTCGTAGCATCTCAGTTGCTCCACGTACCAGGCTGAAAAAGGCTCAATAATGAATGAGGCCTTGTCTCCAACAATCAGTACTTTGAGAATCTTCCCAAAATCAGGGAGCCCACTTGTGGTACCAATAGATAAAAACATCCCCTCAGCGTATTTTGTGCCATGCAGAGAGACACTGGTAGCAAGAGACACAGATGAAACATCTTTATACTTTAACTTGATAGCCTGTTTGACAGAGTTATCCAAAATGTCTGGAGACACAAAAGATACATTCCCAGCTTCCACAGGGGACTTAAAAAGGCTGGGCATGTCCAGGTAGTAAGCCAGCATGAGTTGGTGTCTCTTGGCCAATGTGAGCAAAATATTCTTGAAATTGTTTACATCACGGACAGCTTTCTTGAAAAAACTATGCTTGGCTTCGAAACGGATCGTCCAACAGTCAAGCAAAGGTCCAAAGCATCGGATGAGGTATGGATAATGTTCGACAAAATGATGTTTTGGTCTTAACTTCAAATCAGGAAATGCATCCTGCAGAAACTGCCTATGGACTGAGATTTTATACTCCAAATAGCACAGCGACTCAGTTGTAAACACAGAGGAGGATAAGATTTCTACAATGTCCTTTAGTTCAAGAAGTACCCTCCACGTTTTGTCATTTTCTGGAACCAGTTGACCAACTATCAAGGGCAGTAGCCTTAATAGAGTCCAGTTCTCGTGTCCATTTCCCCCAATTGTTCCATTAACTCTGAAAGTCTGACTTAGTCTCTGGGGTTTGTTAGTCTTATCCGAGAATGAATATGGGAAGCTCTGAATGGCAGTGTTCAATTCAGCAAGTGTGAAGTATTTATCATGAATCAATTTGCTCAGACACAAGCTAAGTTCAACAGGCACAATTCCCTCTAATAGGTCATGTAGAACATCAGGTGGGAACCCTGTTACAGTGTGAAAATAGGTCAACTTGTTTAAAACACAGTCCCTTTTAACACCATTTACACTTGTGAGATCTGCATTTTGTTTGAGCTCCGAAACACAAGCTTCATAGGACAATTTAGTCCCGAGAGGAAATTAATCACCTCCTATTTCAGTAGTCTGAATATCCTTACGACTTGCCAAACAAAATCTACAAAACTTATCTACATTAAACGACTCCTGAAAACCAGCAAGAGAATGAGCTCCCAAGTTATCTGCAGAGACAAAAAGCACTGTCCCTTTAATATTTGCCCCCAACCGCTGGATAAAAACTCCTTGGTTTTCAAGTATCTGTAGATCTTTCAAAAGTGGATCTAGAATTTTAGTGTACCCAAATGTTTTTAAATCGCCACTCTTACAGAAAAGGGCAAGGTAAATAGATGACAGAGCTGATCTATATTTGATCGGTAGATTGGCAATTACCCAATACAAGGCACACACTTTATGTTTTTTTCTGGAGGTGCCTATGGGTTACAAACCTCAAAATCATCTATATACAAACCAACAGCAATTGATAACTCATCTCCAGAGAGCAGAGGATTTTCTTTGAAAAACAAGCCGTCACGAAATGACTTAAATTGACCAGACTGCAACTTTGAACAAGATTCTTCAGCTAACACTTTGTCAAGGATATCATTCCTGTTTAGCAACTCAGTTAGCACCAGGGGCGTTGCCTGGACCTGGAAACATTCGGGGCTTAGCCCACAGTGGCGGCACTACAGTCACATTTTCTACTGCAAGACTCCCCACACGCACACACCGGCGTAGCTGTGGGTGGGCCCGGGCCCACCCACATGCACATCTGGCCCACCCACAGCCAATCAGCGCTTCATAGTGCAGAGCCGGGAAGCCCAGAAGGAAGTGCCACAAACTACAGTTCATCTAGTGGCCGACAGGGGATGGATGCAAAAAGGAGCAATTCCCATAGCAGAAATAAACATGTTTCTAGCCTGGATCCAATAAAACTTATTCTGGATATAGTTCGATTCCACCTTCATGACAATGGAATAGGGAGTGCATTTTTTTACCGTGAGTTTTTATATTCAGTAAAGTAACTTTTGCCGTGAGTGAATGAGCGAGGGGGCGGGGCAGTTTACACACACGCAGCTGCGACATGCAGCAACACACACACACGGAGGAGATGGCGGAGAGAACGCGCTCCGAGGTGTGGTTAAACTATAGCCATGTCGATGTGGACAATACTCGTTACCAAAAGTGGAATAAGAGTTTAGCATGTAAGGGCGGTAACACGAGCAATTTGTCTAAACATTTATCAAAAGTGCTCCACATTCAGACGGAGGAATGCACCGGGTTCGACTGTCTTTCTAGTAGCTCTGTAGCCCCGTCCACGAGTAACGTTTCCACGTCATGTATGTTATGTATGCTAGCAGCAACACACGGAGTTAACTACATTATACAAACATGGGTTAATGATTAGAGGAAACTGAGTTATTTATTTAGTTAAAGTTTCAGCTATTCTGTTTACAATTCTGTCATCACATTATTTAATACGATTTGTTAAAACATTGTTTCTTTTGATGTGAAATATTATTTATTTAATTGAAATAAAAAGCAATGTTAGTTTTGTTCACAATTTGTTTAGTTAGTTTACCTTATTTTTTTCTCCAAAAGAACCGATAAAAGTACCGTTAAAAGACCGGATACGATAAGACAGACATACTTTATTGTCATTTCAACAAGACACAGAGTGTACTATTAAAACGAAATTTTGTTGTGGCTTACAGGAACAGGACAATATAAAAACTTATATATAAATAATAGTGACGTGGTGCTGATAAAATTAAAGATAAAGTGTGCGTTTAAAATATAAAGATTTACTATACATATAAATAAAATAGACATACTATATAACAAATATGTGCTCTTTACACAGCGTAATGTAATCTTTGTGTTACTGGTCTACTTGCTGTTCAGCAGTCTGATGGCTTGGGGAAAAAGCTATTGCAGAATCTGGCTGTTCTGCTCTTAATGCTGCGGAACCTCTTGCCGGAGTGCAGCAGGGAGAACAGAGCATGGTGAGGATGAGTGGGGTCTTTAAAAATGTTCTGGGCTTTTGTCAGGCAGCGTTTCTGAGCGGTGTCTCTGATGGGAGGGAGAGAAACTCCGATGATCTTCTCTGCTGTCCTGACCACTCTCTGCAGAGACTTCCAGTCTTTGGCGTTGCAGTCTCTCGACCAGATGGAGATGCCGCTGGTCAGCACGCTCTCTATGGTTCCTCTGTAGAACGTGGTGAGGATGGGAGGGGGGAGCTGTGCAGGAAGTGTAGGCGCTGCTGTGCCTTCTTAAATAGTGATGTTGTGTGAGTGGACCAGGTCAGACTGCTTCTGATATGCACCCCCAGGAACTTGGTGCTGTCTGTAGTCTTCACTGCTGTGCCGTTGATGTGGAGTGGTGGGTGACAGTGCTTTTTGTTCCTGAAGTCGACAATGATCTCTTTTGTTTTATCGACATTCAGGATCAGGTTGTTGGTGTTACACCAGTCTGTCAGATGTTTCACCTCCTCCCTGTAGGCCTGTTCGTTGTTGTCCCTGATGAGTCCCACCACTGTTGTATCGTCCGCGTACTTTATGATGTGGTTGGTACTGAACCTGGAGCATAAGCATAAGCGCTATCGATAAAAGTAGTAGTACCGTTGTGTACCCTATGTGGATGTCAGTTTTACACACATTCTGAGGCCGCCGTGCCTATGTTTTTTGTTTTCACTGCTAATGTATGCTTATGTTCTATTAGTGCATTAAAAAATTATTAAAATCATTAATGAAGTTTCAGCTCAGACACCACGCTTAATATGTCTCCCCCTGGCCCACCTACATTTCTCCAGGCCCACCCACACAATAATTCCTGGCTACGCCACTGCACGCACATACACAATTGCGCCATCTAGTGTCACAAACGTATGCCTGCATTAGCTTTGTTATGGCAATAGATTGTGGGAGATTCTCATAGCACGTGAGGATCTCTTGAGGGTAAGGTGCCTGTATTATATCGGTGGACAAAATGTATGTTTTTATTTTATAAGGACAATAACGTACTGTTGTGTTTGTTTAGTTTAATTTTAATTGTTTAATGCTCACAGTCATAGCAACATGTTTTTTGTGTGATTGGCTATTTGCAGTGGCGAGCCGTGCACTTATACCTAGGCCCTCTGACCCCCACCCCCTTCCCTCGAGTTATTATGTCAAAGTCTGCGATAATAACACCCACCCATTTAGAAGGAAGATATGATTGGTCAATTGTACTGTCATTTGACATTACTCTCTCGTTTTAGTTACTATAGCTGGCCCTCTGTGAATTCTAGCTGGACGTCCAACAGCTCCTGTCTTCACACTCACAGAGAGGAGCTTCTTTCATTTAACCCTTCACATTCCAACAGAAACTGAACAGGCAGATTCGAAGGATTTATTTCTTTGGAAATGTTATTTTAAATACAATTAAATCAAGTTATTTTGGTAAAACTAATGAACAATATAACTAAAATGTTTTTAAATATTATTTTGTAGAATATCTTAGGCCCTCACAGAGTTTTTTTAAGTTTAATGTTTCACATCGCTTATGAAAAATATACTATCACTATACGATCACTGATATTTTGTTGTTGACTGGACACTTCTTTTTTAAAAGAGATAGCATGTGAGGATCTCTTAAGCAATGAAGCTCACATGTCCTTTTTATATGCTGTCCATTGAAATGCTGGAAAGTAATCACCAACTGTGAGTGATCTGTTGCCGAGGGGACAATACACCGGAGTTACATAAGCAGAGGTAAAGTACTATTTTGGGGGAAACTCCCCCAGGAAGATTTTTTTTAAATATTGAAGTTAAAAGCATCAATCTGATGCACTTTGAGAGCAACATTAAGAGATCTATGGATACATTTCTCAACACCCATATGTAAAAAAAATCAAAGAATCAGAAAGGGGTTTAATATTTAAAAACACTTGATTTTCAAGTCACTTTCTGCTTCCTTCCTCACTTGCCTTTTCCCCTCATCACTTGCTTCCGTCATCACTTTCTGCTTCCTTCCTTCATCACTTTCTGCTTCCTTCCTCACTTGCCGTTTCCCCTCATCACTTGCTTCCGTCATCACTTGCTTCCTTCATCACTTTCTGCTTCCTTCTTCACTTGCCGTTTCCCCTCATCACTTGCTTCCGTCATCACTTGCTTCCTTCATCACTTTCTGCTTCCTTCCTCACTTGCCGTTTCCCCTCATCACTTGCTTCCTTCATCACATTACCTTTCATTTGCTTCGTTTTTCTCCCCGTCTTCAGACTCTTTATTGTTTTGTAGGTGGAAGTGTTAGGCTGAATCGCCTTGGTTTGACATTCGCAAATTGGTCGATGACCTCTCCATGGGCCACATTAGCCAAGACCTCCTTCTCAATGGAAATGATGGCCAAATGACTAAGCCTCACCTGGCCCATTGTACTTCTCAGCCAAGTGTGTAGCCTTCGCAGGGCACTGAAGGATCTTTCACAACTGCAGCTGGTGACTGGGATTGTCAAAGCAGCTTGGAAGATGGCCTTAAGAGAGGGGAACATATCCTCATCCAAAAGGGAAAATACACTTTGGATACTTGGCATGTCTTTCTCTATCCTGGCAAGGTATCGTCTTGCAACAACAACCTCTTCAGTTTGTAAGTGGATGCTGTAATGTTGTGCAAGATTTTTGAGTGCCTCTTCATTCAGGAAATTCTCAGAAGCAGGGTGACATGCCTGTATGCCGATTAATATTTTTTCCCCAACTCCAGAAAACCTGTTTTGAAGCTCCTCCAGCATTCTGTCGAGAACTGGAAAGAAGATTCTCCCTCTCAAGTCATCTCCTGTAGTCAGGTCTGACCTTGCTCCACATGATGCCTCAACTACAAAGTCTTCCATGTTACTACGCTTCTTCCTCTGTGTCACAGTTTCGGGAATATCCAGATCATTGCACAGGGCCTTGGTCTTGTCATAGACCTCATGTGCTTTCTCGTCACTTCGGTAACTTTTCAGTGTGTTCTCAACTGCTGTTTTGTAATTTACTGCCTGCACCAAGTCAAGTGTTTCTTTCTGCAGGTATTTGTGCAGGCCCTGAGTGGTTGAGAGCAGTGTCTGGAACAGGACAAGCATGTATATGGTACTGAATTTGCAAAGCTTGCTTTCCAGTCCCTTTGCCAGAGGGGCTGGAAGGCTCCCTAAAGTCTGGATCAAAGCAGGGAGGTTTTTTAGGATTGCATTCACCGACTCAATTTGACATGCCCAGCGAGTGTGTGACAGCTGAACAAGTTGTTTGTTCCCTACCTCTAGCTGTTTCTGAAATGTTTCCAATCTCTGATGGTGGACAAGAGATGTGGAGAAGAAAGAGTAGAGACACTCCAGGAGATCAAAGAAGTCATGTGCCTCTGGGATGGCTTTGCAAGTGGCGCAAAGGACAAGATTGAGTTCATGGGCATAGCAGTGAACATAAAGTTCTTCTGGATGCTTCTCTCTAAACCGAGCTTGTACACCTCTCACTTTTCCACTCATAACAGCAGCACCATCATAACTCTGGGCAACACATTTAAGATGTCCTATTCCATGTTTGTCAAGTAGCTGCTCTATTGTGTCAGTGATGGTTTTAGCATCAAATGCTGCAAGCTGAGAAAGTCCAAGGAACCTTTCTTTCACTGAGCCTTGTGGACTTACATATCGCACACACAATGCAAGCTGCTCTGTGTGATTATCTCTTGCTTCATCCACCATTACCGAGTACATTTTTGCCTCTTTGATCTCAGATATTATCCTTGCCATTATAACGTTGGCGGTGCTTTCAATCATCTCATTCTGTGATGAGGGTGAGAGGTAGGTCACACATGAAGGTGGCTTATAGGTTTGCAGAAAAGGATCAAAGTTTTCAAGAAGCTTCATGCATTCCATAAAATTACCCTTATTATCACTCTCTGCTGCTTCGTTGTGCCCTCTGAAAGCAATCCCTTGCTTCCCAAGAAAGGCTGTCACTGCTGCTATGCGTTTCAGATACTCCCTACGTTCCTGAATCTCACTGACATTTGCAGCATGTAGCTGCTGTGTGATGTCCCCGTGGACCTGGGTGGCTTTAAAGCTCTTCCAGAGAATAATTGAGGCCTTGTGTATGTTTGACTTTTCATGTTCTCGAAAAGAATCCAATGAACGCTTCCAGTTTGTGTATCCTGAGGTGGTGAGGGTGTCCCTTTGATCCCTTGATTGCTTTGCCATATAATCTACAACTAAAGCAGAATGCTGCATTGGCAGTTGTAGAATATTCAAGCCATTTAAAAGTATCAAACCAACTTGGTTGAAATGATCTTTTTTGCTGGCCAAACATGCCGGATGGAAAGCAGTGATGTCTCACTTGCCTTGGCCCTGTATCTGCAGTCCTTAAATCAGTTACCCAGTTACCCATGTCTGTTCTGATGTTCCTGTTCATTGTTGTTCTTATCTGTTGTATCTCCTTCTTGTGTGTCCCTTTCTCCTGTTCTCCTTTCTTCATCCTCTACTCTGTTTGGCTCATCTGTGATGACTGTGTAGGTAAAGACAAACAAGTATTTTAAGTCAATCAGTTTCCAGCCCTGTCAAATAAGTGAATTTCAAGATACACAAATTTGTCTTCATTAAAATGAGTGTCACCACACTGTCACAAAATGTAATACTAACCAATTGAAAATAGTTACATTTACATTGGAAACCTCTTGTAGATATCACTAAGAGTAGTTATCTGCCAATAGGACAGAATCATTCCTATACAAATGTAGTTTGAGTACTTCACTTAATATATTTACTAGTGCTGTCAAAATTATCGTGTTAACGGCGGTAATAAATTTTTTGAATGAATTGCGTTAAAATATTTAACGCATTTAACGCATGTGCAGAATGGCGTGGCAGCGCCAGGGTATGGCTGGGGTAGGCTACACCCATACCAAGAAATGGCTTAGCCCCACCATGAAAAATGATGTTAAAGGAAGCAAAATAAAGTCTGCCAACTCGCGCGGAGTAAATTGCACAGACAGCAGTTAGTAAGATTGATTTCAGTAGCCACGATTTTGAAAACTTTTGTCACGTAGTGATCGTCTTCTCAATAGAACATCTTTGATAACGGCGTGATGTTGTTGCAGGAAGTCCCGACGGAGAATACTTTTGCTGTAGTACAGGGGTGCACATAACTGGTACGCAGGTTATGTGCATAATCTGAAATGCGTACCGTCACTTGTGTCACAAAGCGCATTTGCGTACCGACGTACTTGTGAAGCTTTTCCAGAAGGCGGTTAGATCACCGGATGACAGTCGGTCTCCGTGTGCACAGACAGGGCTGCTGTTAACGTCGGTCTGTACAACGGAATTGTGCCAAAACTACGCCAACCGGCTGCGGAGGGAGACTCCCCCCCCCCCCTTCACTGGAGAACTGCGCTAAAACAGCTGATCACAACGTTCACACTCTGTGGTCACGAAGTAGTCCACTAGCCGCCGCCCCCCCCTCTGTCGACTTTCCTGAAGTACTCCCCCGTTGATGGAAATCAACACGTAATGAATTAAAACCCCACGGTTTGATGATTGATAGGTGTGTGGGTTGTCTTTCATTTTGACACGCAGAAATGTTTTATAATAAACATAGATACTGTATGTTAAATGGATATATCCGCCTTCTTTCATTTATCTTTCCATTCCCACAACTATATACATAAATAAATGGCATATTTTGGACATAGTTCGAATGGTGATTAATCATGATTAATTAATTTTTAAGCTGTGATTAATCTGATTAAAATGTTTAATCGTTTGACAGCCCTAATATTTACTTAAAACTTTAATATAGTCATTTTCACTTAAAGGGATAGTGGAAATGGAACCTCAAATAGTTTCGTTTTAACTTATATACAAGCATAATTACGTACCAAAACAATCACACCTGATTAAAAAAATATAATAATTGCCTTACGCATGTTAGAAGCACTTTATTGCAGCTTCCCCGAAGTTTTTTAGAAACGAAATGTTTCTCAGCCTAACCGGAAGTGACGAAAACTCAGGAAGACGATACGATAACAAACCATGGCGTCTATGCAGAATGAACGTGGAAGGGCAAATATACCAGACAAAGAAGAAGGATTGTACGAGGTATCCAGTGATGATAGCGAGTCAGAAACATCCTCTCGGCTTTCCTACGAAAATGTCGTTTTAGGAACTGAATCTGAATCCGGTTCAGTAAGCGACGATGGTGACAATATTGAGCCAGACGATGGACCATTACGTCCTTATTTGTTCGAGCCCGAGCCCGAGGTGATGGTTCACGGCATGGGCAATGGCGAGGATGACCAGGACCAGGCGCCAGATGATGCACCCCTACGCACAAATAATCTTGACTGGTAGGTCCCTAAGCATAGCTCACGCATCTTAAGATCACCTGTAGCCTTTACAAATATTAATCATTGTTAACCAGTTAAGGCCGAAGGTCCCCCCAGTGGACCCCTCCCACCGTTTTTTCTCTCTCACATGTCTCAGGGCTTCTTAACATTTATGAAACTATTAATGTTTCATACCCTTTTAAAGGTAAGAAACTCCGCTAACTGACAATAAGAACAATTGTTAGCTAGAAAAAACACAAGAGTAATACCAAGCCTTTGAATTAGCATTGAGCGAAACAATGCTAACTAATGCTAACGCTTTTTTACACACAACACACGGTAGAAATGCCCTTATTACTATCTTAACTGCACAAACAAGATATACGATTTAAAGCTGAGACTCCACAGATGTAATGTCATCACTGTAAGACCTCGAATTCCTGGAGCTATCAGCCAGAAAAGAGAAAGTAAACAACATCCGGTTCCAAAAATATTACAATAATTACGTCTTACCTTTTTTGATTTGTGATCAAAAGTTGTGTTCAACGGAATAAAAACGCATCTCAAGGTTAATCCAATGTCGTTGTGTCACGTAGAATTTTTCTGTCGCACTACAGCCATACAAAACACATCTATTCACCATAATAAAGGTCGGCTATTCACATGCAAATGCTATTGAATGTCCGCCATTGTTTGTGCCCGTCTTCCTGAGCTCTCGTCATCACCCGAAGATTCCCGACGATTCCCGAAGTATTTCGTTTCATTGAGAGGGCGCAGTAAAATTGAAAATAAAATGAAACTAGGCGGATGAAATTAAAAAAAATTGTTTAATATGCTTCTTTTTAATAAAAATACATAAGTTAAACCCAAAATTCGCGGATTTCCACTATCCCTTTAATACTCTAATATAGTCATCTTTCTGCATTCAACACTAAGGAAAGCTGTACAATTTGACATGATAATGAGGAAAAAAGGCCTCAATGCAGATCATTTTTTGATCATATCAATTTTAAGATGCGGGTCAAGGCTTAATATTTGGGAGCATATGTCCCTTGCTCCCTTTCAGGAGCCCCACTGGATTGGCTTTGTATAAAATATATATATATTATATTTGTATAAAAAGCTTGTTAGCTGGCTGTCCATCTCATAATGTTCACATAGAAACTAGCTGTCAATAGGAAATATCAATCAGAAGAATTATATTTTCATGCAAAATCTGTCACAAAAAGAGGTTTCACATTTAAATTCAGGTGTTGTTATGGCAACGTCAGTGACCCGACAGCCACATTTACTGCTGCAAATATGTTCAAACATGCTGTTGACACGTAAAGCAGTGGCAACTATGCCACCATTTCAGCTGACTTTTTCTCAGAAATACTGTCAGATAACATCCATATATTTCAGTGCTACATTCATGCTAAGCTAACTATGAAACACTTTAACTGACAAGACTCAGGAATCAGGATCAACTGTACTACTGTAAAGTAGCTTATAGCTTCATGTCGAACACTGACAGTAAGTCAACATTTCCCAGAGAGCTTTCTTTGAAATCACCAGGTAACGCTAAAAAACACAACATTTAGATTGTATGACAAAGTGTTTATTTAATCTGGCTAGCTATAGCTACTTGCTAACGGTTTAGCTTACCCGCGCGATTCAAAGTAACGTCAACGTAGCTGTATTTTATGCTTTGCTTACATGTTCGCATAACTTGTAAGTTTACTGACAGGTACATACCTTGTTTACCTGGCTCAGGTGGTGGCTCTGGGGTTGTTGTGTGAGCCACCACTTGAGAATTGCCGTCTTTTTTATTAAAAAAACTTCTAATGTCCATCTTCAGAATCTCCGCGTCCGGGGCTGACAGTTTAAAGTGTAAACATTGTCACAGAGGAGAGGTACGTACCTGTCAGCCAATAAAACACGTTTATTTCCATGCAACTCTCTGATTGGTCTGGTGGCGTCGTCTTGCCTCTGTGTTGCATTCACTGAACATGGGAAATTACAATTCTGCCGTCCGTCCTATAGGTAAAGTAGGTTAATGTATTATATTATTGAGGGAGAATTTGTCCGGGGCTAAAGAAAAAACATCCGGGGCTAAAGCCCCGGATGCCTACCCCAGGCGACGCCCATGGTTAGCACACTCAATATGGGCACATATACAAACGTTTTTTTCCGGTCTGCATCTAGGACATATTCTACTGGCTCAATGACAGGGAAATTATCTTTGAAAAAAGTTGACCTTTTGTGATCAGTGCCAAAAGGGCCACTCCTTGAAAGAAAACCAAGAGGATTTGTTCCCTGTATAGCCTCTGTTATCAACGCTAAGGTGGGGCCTTCAATGTTACAATTGTGCTGCCTTAATACATTTTCAATAGATGTCTTGGTGCACTCTCCAGCTAGAGTACCAATTTCATATAGTTCATCAACTATTTCTTGTGTAGCTGACTTGGAGACATGCAAGAGTGTCTGCATACGTAATAATAAGGATGCAAGTTTAAGCTTAACTGACTCTCCACTAATATGTTCAAATTCATCATGTGAGACATCTTCTTGTGAGACATCAATGTCTATTGGTGCCGTTACATTACATTCCCCACTGATTGCAGCTAGTGGATCACAATCATAAATTAACTCGGCCCTTAAATCTTTCAATTCGGAAGAGCAGTGATATCTACTTTTATGTGCTCTAAAGGTGGAATACACATTAGAATTAAATAGACATTGCTGAAAAGGGCACTTCACAGTTTCCTTGTTTTTCAAATGAACTCCAAAATGAACAAAGTATTCTTTAAGTGTACAGGGCTCAGAGAAATCACATAATTCACAATGTAGTCGATAAGTCACAATATTATTTTGAGATCCACGAGCAACAGTATCTTGAGTAGTGCTGGGGGGAAACGATTATTTTGAAAACGATTAATCGGGCGATTATTTGATCGATTAGTCGACTAATCTAACGATTATTTTTCTGTTGTTCAATTCATAAAAAACGTAATGTAAAAAACATTTTTTTCACGATACTGTGTCTCAGGGGATCTTAATATTTAAGAACCTATTAATGTGTTATACCAGATTAACGGAAATAATCTCAGCTAATTGACGATACAAACCATGTTTACCAAAACAAAACACAAGTCTCATAAGAAGCATCTAAATGACCCCTGAGCGAAAAATGCTAACGGACATTGGCACAGAACTCAAGATAAAAAGTACCCTTATTACTTATCGTAGCTGCACATACAATATATCCGATTAAAGCTGAGACTCCACAGATTATGTAGGTATATAGTATCATCACTGAGTGATCCGGACTCGCGACAGGGGAAGCAAATACAGTCATCACAACACGTACCTTCACAGAGCTTCTAGGGAGATCGTCTCACCACCGTAGCTGTCAATCTGATCAAAAGACGTGTTCAATGGCATTAAAATGAGAAAAAACGCGGCTGAATCGGTTAATCCATAGGTTTTTAACGTCTATGTATAAAAAAATGATTGAATTTATAATCCATAATTCCATTTTATGTAAAAAATCAGAGATCAAATGCTAGCTGCTAATGGTAGCCACCACAGCTAGCTGCTGCTTCTGCTAGGCTATGCAGCAGTCTCAGTGAGATATAAATATATAAATATCTTTGCGTTTTGGACTAACTTTAAAATAGTCCCATGCTTTTGAAGACCTAGGGCGAGATGTTTTCGTTTGGGGGCTTCGTGCGCAATCCTGTGAGGAGGAGGTGGTAGCCGTTTCAGTCTCCATTGTGTTTGAAGTGCGATTGCGAACTGCTTGTTGCTTTGGGTGACCCACGTGTGTGTAGCGACGCGTCAACGCGGAAATATGTCGTCGACGATATTTTGAAGTCAACGTCGTCGACGCGTCGCTACAGCACTAATCTTGAGGTCTCAGAGTCACTGTTTCATGCTTCAGTAAATGATTCTTGAGGGCTACTTGTGTCTTGAAAGAGCACACGCAGTCACTGTAGATGCAAGGCAAAGGACAATACCTACCATAATGTCCGTGTTTC